>NC_133619.1:176669498-176671998 GCF_048593235.1 Sminthopsis crassicaudata | reverse complement strand
TGTACGTATATGATTAAGTGTGTGTGTGTGTGTGTGCGTGCACGCCTCTTCCAGTTTACATATAGGATTAAGGTTGTGTGTGTGTGTGCGTGCGTGCACGCATCGTCCAGTGTACATATATGATTAAGTGTGCGTGTGTGTGTGTGTGTGTTTGATTGCACCGTTCCAGTCTATGTATATGATTAACTGTGTGAGTGTGTGTGATGGCGCCCTTCCGGTCTATGAATATGATTAAATGTGTGTGTGTGTGTGTGTGTGTGTGTGTGTGTGTTGGTTCACGTCTTTCCTGTATATGACTAAGTGTGTGTGTGTGTGCATGTGCACATGCAGTTCTGGTGTATGTATATGATTAAGTGTGTGATTGTGTGTGTTGGTTCACGTCTTCCCTGTATATGACGAAGTGTGTATGTGTGTGTGCACGTGCATGCACTATTCTGGTGTATATATATGATTAAGTGTGTGTGTGTGTGTGTGTGTGTGTTGGTACATGTCTTTCCTGTATATGACTAAGTGTGTGTGTGTGTGCATGTGCACGTGCTGTTCCGGTGTATGTATATGATTAAGTGTGTGGGTGTGTGTTGGTTCACGTCTTTCCTGAATGTGACGAAGTGTGTATGTGTGTGTGCACATGCACGTGCTGTTCTGGTGTATGTGTATGATTAAGTGTGTGTGTGTGTGTGTGCACGCATCGTCCAGTGTATGTATATGATTAAGAGTGTTTGTGTGTGTGTGTGTTGGTTCACGTGTTTCCTGTATATGACTAAATGTGTGTGCACGTGCACTTGCTGTTCCGGTGTATGTATATGATTAAGTGTGTGTGTGTGTGAGTGTGTGCACGCATCGTCCAGTGTATGTATGTGATTAAGGGTGTGTGTGTGTGTGTGTGTGTGTGTGCGTCCGTGCGTGCACACACCGTCCAGTGTACACGTATATGATTAAATGTGCGTGTGTGTGTGTGTGTTTTTGATTGCACCATTCCAGTCTATGTATATGATTAACTGTGTGCGTGTGTGTGATCGCGCCCTTCCAGTCTATGAATATGATTATGGTATGTGTGTGTGTGTGTGTGTGTGTGTGTGTGTGTGTGTGTGTGTTGGTTCACGTCTTTCCTGTATATGACTAAGAGTGTGTGTGTGCAAGCACACGTGCTTTTCCAGTGTATGTATATGATTAAGTGTGTGTGTGTGCAAGCATCATGTAGTGTATGTATATGATTAAGAGTGTGTGTGTGTGTGTGTGTTGGTTCATGTCTTTCATGTATGTGACTAAGTGTGTGTGTGTGTGCATGTGCTGTTCCGTTTTATGTATATGATTAAGTGTGTGATTGTGTGAGTTGGTTCACGTCTTTCCTGTATATGACGAAGTGTATATGTGTGTGTGCACATGCACGTGCTGTTTTGGTGTATATATATGATTAAGTGTGTGTGTGTGTGTGCGCACGCATCATCCAGTGTATGTATATGATTAAGAGTGTGTGTGTATGTGTGTGTGTGTGTGTGTTTTGGTTCACATCTTTCTGGTATATGACTAAGAGTGTGTGTGTACAAGCGCACGTGCTGTTCCAGTTTATGTATATGATTGTCTGTATGTGTGTGCAAGCATCATGTAGTGTATGTATATGATTAAGAGTGTGTGTGTCTGTGTGTTGGTTCATGTCTTTCCTGTATATGACTAAGTGTGTGTGTGTGTGCACGTGCACGTGCTGTTCCGGTGTATGTATATGATTAAGTGTGTGTGTGTTTGTGTGTGTATGCATGCATCATGCAGTGTATGTCTATGATTAAGAGTGTGTCTGTGTGTGTGTGTTGGTTCACGTCTTTCCTGAATATGACTAAGTGTGTGTGTGTGTGCATGTGCACGTCCTGTTCCTGTGTATGTATATGATTAAGTGTGTGTGTGTATGTGTGTTGCTTCACGTCTTTCCTGTATATGACGAAGTGTTTATGTGTATGTGCACGTGCACACGCCGTTCTGGTGTATGTATATGATTAAGTGTGTGTGTGTGTGCTCGCATCGTTCAGTGTATGTATATGATTAAGAGAGTGTGTGTGTGTGTGTGTGTGTGTTTGTGATCGTGCCGTTCTGGTCTATGAATATGATTAAGTGTTTGTGTGTGTGTGTGTGTGTGTGTGTTGGTTCATGTCTTTCCTGTATATGACTAAGTGTGTGTGTATATGTGTGTGTGTGTGTTTTGGTTCACATCTTAATGGTATATGACTAAGGGTGTCTGTGTGCATGTGCACGTGCTGTTCCAGTGTATGTATATGATTAAGTGTGTGTGTGTGTGTGTGTGTGCACGCATCGTGCAGTGTATGTATATGATTAAGAGTGTGTGTGTGTGTTGGTTCATGTCTTTCTTGTATATGACGAAATGTGCGTGTGTGAGTATGTGTGTGTGAAGGTGCACGCGCCGTTCCGGTGTATGTATATAATTAATGAGTGTGTATGTGTGTGTGTGTGTGTGTGTGTGTGTGTGTGATCGCGCCCTTCCGGTCTATGA
>NC_133619.1:176651998-176661998 GCF_048593235.1 Sminthopsis crassicaudata | reverse complement strand
GTTCACTTCCAGTCTATGAATATGAATAAGTGTGTGTGTCTTGGTTCACGTCTTTCCTGTATATGACTAAGAGTGTGTGGGTGTCCACGTGTACGTGCTGTTCTGGTGTATATATATGATTAAGTGTGTGTGTGTGTGTGTGCACGCATCATGCAGTCTATATATATGATTAAGAGTGTGTGTGTACGTGTTTGCATGCGTGCACGCATCGTCCAGTGTACGTATATGATTAAGTGTGTGTGTGTGTGTGTGTGTTTGATTGCACCGTTCCAGTCTAAGTATATGATTAACTGTGTGCGTGTGTGTGATCGCGCCCTTCCGGTCTATGAATATGATTAAGTGTGTGTGTGTGTGTGTGTGTGTGTGTGTGTGTGTGTGTGTTGGTTCACGTCTTTCCAGTATATGACTAAGTATGTGTGTGTGTGTATGTGCACGTGCTGTTCCGGTATATGTATATGATTAAGTGTGTGGGTGTGTGGGTGTTTGTCTGTGTTGGTTCACGTCTTTCCTGTATATGACGAAGTGTGTATGTGTGTGTGGACCTGCACGCGCTGTTCTCGTGTACGTATATGATTAAGTGTGTTTGTGTGTGTGTGTGCACGCATCGTCCAGTGTATGTATATGATTAAGAGTGTGTTTGTGTGTGTGTGTGTGTGTGTGATTGTGCCCTTCTGGTCTATGAATATGATAATGTGTGTGTGTGTGTGTGTGTGTGTGTGTGTGTGTGTGTTGGTTCACGTCTTTCCTGTATATGACTAAGAGTGTGTGTGTGTGCACGAGCACGTGCTGTTCAGGTGGATGTATATGATTAAGTGTGTGTGTGTGTGTGCATACATCATGGGGTGTATGTATATGATTAAGAGTGTGTGTGTGTGTGGGTGTTGGTTCACGTCTTTCCTGTATATGACTAAGTGTGTGTGTGTGTGCACGTGCACGTGCTGTTCCGGTGTATGTATATGATTAAGTGTGTGTGTGTGTGTGAGTATGTGCACACATCGTGCAGTGTATGTATATGATTAAGAGTGTATGTGTGTGTGTGTGTGTCTGTGTTGGTTCATGTCTTTCCTGTATATGAGTAAATGTGTGTGTGTGCACACGCACGCGCCGTTCCGGTGTATGTCTATGATTAAATGTGTGTATGTATGTGTGAGTGCACGCATCGTCAAGTGTACCTATATGATTAAGGTGTGTGTGTATGTTTGATTGCACCGTTCCAGTCTATGTATATGATTAACTGTGTGTGTGTGTGTGATTGCGCCCTTTCTGGTCTATCAATATGATTAAGTGTGTGTGTGTGTATGTGTGTGTGTGTGTGTGTGTGCTGGTTCACGTCTTTCCTGTATATGACTAAGTGTGTGTGTGTGTGCATGTGCACGTGCTGTTCCGGTGTATGTATATGATTAAGTGTGTGGGTGTGGGTGTTGATTCACGTCTTTCCTGTATGTGACGAAGTATGTATGTGTGTGTGCACGTGCACGCGCTGTTCTGGTGTATGTGTATGATTAAGTGTGTGTGTGTGTGTGTGTGTTTTGGTTCACGACTTTCCTGTATATGACTAAATGTGTGTCTGTGTGCATGTGCACGTGCTGTTCCGGTGTATGTATATGATTAAGTGTGTGTGTGTGTGTGTGTGTGTGTGTTTTGGTTCACGACTTTCCTGTATATGACTAAATGTGTGTCTGTGTGCATGTGCACGTGCTGTTCCGGTGTATGTATATGATTAAGTGTGTGTGTGTGTGTGTGTGCACGCATCGTGCAGTGTATGTATATGATTAAGAGTGTGTGTGTGTGTTGGTTCATGTCTTTCTTGTATATGACGAAATGTGAGTGTGTGAGTATGTGTGTGTGAAGGTGCACGCGCCGTTCCGGTGTATGTATATAATTAATGTGTGTGTGTGTGTGTCTGTATGTGTGTGTGTGTGTGATCACGCCCTTCCGGTCTATGAATATGATTAGTGTGTGTGTGTATGTGTGTGTGTTTGTTGATGTCTTTCCTGTATATGACTAAGTGTGTGTCTGTGTGCATATGCACGTGCTGTTCCAGTGTATGTATATGATTAAGAGTGTGTGTGTGTTGGTTCATGTCTTTCTTGTTTATGACGAAATGTGAGTGTGTGAATATGTGTGTGTGAAGGTGCACGCGCCGTTCCGGTGTATGTATATAATGTGTGTGTGTGTGTGTGTGTGCACACATCGTCCAGTGTATGTATATGAATAAGAGTGTGTGTGTGTGTGTGTGTGTGTGTGTGTGATCGCGCCCTTCCGGTCTATGAATATGATTAGTGTGTGTGTTTGTTGATGTCTTTCCTGTATATGAGTAAATGTGTGTGTGCACGTGCACTTGCTGTTCCGGTGTACGTATATGATTAATGTGTGCGTGTGTGTGTGTGCAGGCATCATGCCGTGTATGTATATGATTAAGAGTTTGTGTGTGGGTGGGCACGCATCGTCCAGTGTATGTATGTGATTAAGGGTGTGTGTGTGTGTGTGTGTGTGTGTGTGCGTGCGTGCGTGCACGCACCGTCCAGTGTACACGTATATGATTAAGTGTGCGTGTGTGTGTGTGTGCACTCATCGTCTAGTGTATGTATATGATTAAGGGTGTGTGTTTGTGTTTGTGTGTGTGTGTGTGCGTGCACGCCTCTTCCAGTTTACATATAGGATTAAGGTTGTGTGTGTGTGTGCGTGCGTGCACGCATCGTCCAGTGTATATATATGATTAAGTGTGCGTGTGTGTGTGTGTGCGTTTGATTGCACCATTCCAGTCTATGTATATGATTAACTGTGTGAGTGTGTGTGATGGCGCCCTTCCGGTCTATGAATATGATTAAATGTGTGTGTGTGTGTGTGTGTGTGTGTGTGTTGGTTCACGTCTTTCCTGTATATGACTAAGTGTGTGTGTGTGTGTGCATGTGCACATGCAGTTCTGGTGTATGTATATGATTAAGTGTGTGATTGTGTGTGTTGGTTCACGTCTTCCCTGTATATGACGAAGTGTGTATGTGTGTGTGCACGTGCATGCACTGTTCTGGTGTATATATATGATTAAGTGTGTGTGTGTGTGTGTGTTGGTTCATGTCTTTCCTGTATATGACTAAGTGTGTGTGTGTGTGCATGTGCACGTGCTGTTCCGGTGTATGTATATGATTAAGTGTGTGGGTTTGTGTGTTGGTTCACATCTTTCCTGAATGTGACGAAGTGTGTATGTGTGTGTGCACGTGCACGCGCTGTTCTGGTGTATGTGTATGATTAAGTGTGTGTGTGTGTGTGCACGCATCGTCCAGTGTATGTATATGATTAAGAGTGTTTGTGTGTGTGTGTGTGTGTTGGTTCATGTCTTTCCTGTATATGACTAAGTGTGTGTCTGTGTGCATGTGCACGTGCTGTTCCGGTGTATGTATATGATTAAGTGTGTGTGTGTGTGTGTGTTGGTTCATATCTTTCCTGTATATGACTAAGTGTGTGTCTGTGTGCATGTGCACGTGCTATTCTGATGTATGTATATGATTAAGACTGTGTGTGTGTGTGTGTGTGTGTGTTGGTTCATGTCTTTCCTGTATATGACTAAGTGTGTGTCTGTGTGCATGTGCACGTGCTGTTCCGGTGTATGTATATGATTAAGAGTGTGTGTGTGTTGGTTCATGTCTTTCTTGTATATGACGAAATGTGAGTGTGTGAATATGTGTGTGTGAAGGTGCACGCGCCGTTCCGGTGTATGTATATAATTTGTGTGTGTGTGTGTGTGTGTGTGTGTGTGTGTGTGTGATCGCGCCCTTCCAGTCTATGAATATGATTAGTGTGTGTGTATGTGTGTGTGTTTGTTGATGTCTTTCCTGTATATGACTAAATGTGTGTGTGCACGTGCACTTGCTGTTCTGGTGTACGTATATGATTAAGTGTGTGTGTGTGTGTGCGTGCACGCCTCTTCCAGTTTACATATAGGATTAAGGTTGTGTGTGTGTGTGCGTGCGTGCACGCATCGTCCAGTGTACATATATGATTAAGTGTGCGTGTGTGTGTGTGTGTTTGATTGCACCGTTCCAGTCTATGTATATGATTAACTGTGTGAGTGTGTGTGATGGCGCCCTTCCGGTCTATGAATATGATTAAATGTGTGTGTGTGTGTGTGTGTGTGTGTGTGTGTGTTGGTTCACGTCTTTCCTGTATATGACTAAGTGTGTGTGTGTGTGCATGTGCACATGCAGTTCTGGTGTATGTATATGATTAAGTGTGTGATTGTGTGTGTTGGTTCACGTCTTCCCTGTATATGACGAAGTGTGTATGTGTGTGTGCACGTGCATGCACTATTCTGGTGTATATATATGATTAAGTGTGTGTGTGTGTGTGTGTGTGTGTTGGTACATGTCTTTCCTGTATATGACTAAGTGTGTGTGTGTGTGTGCATGTGCACGTGCTGTTCCGGTGTATGTATATGATTAAGTGTGTGGGTGTGTGTTGGTTCACGTCTTTCCTGAATGTGACGAAGTGTGTATGTGTGTGTGCACATGCACGTGCTGTTCTGGTGTATGTGTATGATTAAGTGTGTGTGTGTGTGTGTGCACGCATCGTCCAGTGTATGTATATGATTAAGAGTGTTTGTGTGTGTGTGTGTTGGTTCACGTGTTTCCTGTATATGACTAAATGTGTGTGCACGTGCACTTGCTGTTCCGGTGTATGTATATGATTAAGTGTGTGTGTGTGTGAGTGTGTGCACGCATCGTCCAGTGTATGTATGTGATTAAGGGTGTGTGTGTGTGTGTGTGTGTGTGTGCGTCCGTGCGTGCACACACCGTCCAGTGTACACGTATATGATTAAATGTGCGTGTGTGTGTGTGTGTTTTTGATTGCACCATTCCAGTCTATGTATATGATTAACTGTGTGCGTGTGTGTGATCGCGCCCTTCCAGTCTATGAATATGATTATGGTATGTGTGTGTGTGTGTGTGTGTGTGTGTGTGTGTGTGTGTGTGTTGGTTCACGTCTTTCCTGTATATGACTAAGAGTGTGTGTGTGCAAGCACACGTGCTTTTCCAGTGTATGTATATGATTAAGTGTGTGTGTGTGCAAGCATCATGTAGTGTATGTATATGATTAAGAGTGTGTGTGTGTGTGTGTGTTGGTTCATGTCTTTCATGTATGTGACTAAGTGTGTGTGTGTGTGCATGTGCTGTTCCGTTTTATGTATATGATTAAGTGTGTGATTGTGTGAGTTGGTTCACGTCTTTCCTGTATATGACGAAGTGTATATGTGTGTGTGCACATGCACGTGCTGTTTTGGTGTATATATATGATTAAGTGTGTGTGTGTGTGTGCGCACGCATCATCCAGTGTATGTATATGATTAAGAGTGTGTGTGTATGTGTGTGTGTGTGTGTGTTTTGGTTCACATCTTTCTGGTATATGACTAAGAGTGTGTGTGTACAAGCGCACGTGCTGTTCCAGTTTATGTATATGATTGTCTGTATGTGTGTGCAAGCATCATGTAGTGTATGTATATGATTAAGAGTGTGTGTGTCTGTGTGTTGGTTCATGTCTTTCCTGTATATGACTAAGTGTGTGTGTGTGTGCACGTGCACGTGCTGTTCCGGTGTATGTATATGATTAAGTGTGTGTGTGTTTGTGTGTGTATGCATGCATCATGCAGTGTATGTCTATGATTAAGAGTGTGTCTGTGTGTGTGTGTTGGTTCACGTCTTTCCTGAATATGACTAAGTGTGTGTGTGTGTGCATGTGCACGTCCTGTTCCTGTGTATGTATATGATTAAGTGTGTGTGTGTATGTGTGTTGCTTCACGTCTTTCCTGTATATGACGAAGTGTTTATGTGTATGTGCACGTGCACACGCCGTTCTGGTGTATGTATATGATTAAGTGTGTGTGTGTGTGCTCGCATCGTTCAGTGTATGTATATGATTAAGAGAGTGTGTGTGTGTGTGTGTGTGTGTGTTTGTGATCGTGCCGTTCTGGTCTATGAATATGATTAAGTGTTTGTGTGTGTGTGTGTGTGTGTGTGTTGGTTCATGTCTTTCCTGTATATGACTAAGTGTGTGTGTATGTGTGTGTGTGTGTGTTTTGGTTCACATCTTAATGGTATATGACTAAGGGTGTCTGTGTGCATGTGCACGTGCTGTTCTAGTGTATGTATATGATTAAGTGTGTGTGTGTGTGTGTGTGTGTGCACGCATCGTGCAGTGTATGTATATGATTAAGAGTGTGTGTGTGTGTTGGTTCATGTCTTTCTTGTATATGACGAAATGTGCGTGTGTGAGTATGTGTGTGTGAAGGTGCACGCGCCGTTCCGGTGTATGTATATAATTAATGAGTGTGTATGTGTGTGTGTGTGTGTGTGTGTGTGTGTGATCGCGCCCTTCCGGTCTATGAATATGATTAGTGTGTGTGTGTATGTGTGTGTGTTTGTTGATGTCTTTCCTGTATATGACTAAATGTGTGTGTGCACGTCCACGTGCTGTTCCGGTGTATGTATATGATTAAGTGTGTGCGTGTGTGTGTGCAGGCATCATGCAGTGTATGTATATGATTAAGAGTGTGTGTGTGTGTGTGCACGCATCGTCCAGTGTATGTATGTGATTAAGGGTGTGTGTGTGTGTGTGTGTGTGTGTGTGTGTGTGCATGCACGCCTCTTCCAGTTTACATATAGGATTAAGGTTGTGTGTGTGTCCGTGCGTGTGTTGGTTCATGTCTTTCCTGTATATGACTAAGTGTGTGTGTGTGTGTGTGTGTGTGTGTGTGTGTTGGTTCATGTCTTTCCTGTATATGACTAAGTGTGTGTGTATGTGTGTGTGTGTGTGTTTTGGTTCACATCTTTCTGGTATATGACTAAGGGTGTGTGTGTGCAAGCGCACGTGCTGTTCCAGTGTATGTATATGATTGTGTGTGTGTGTGTGTGTGTGTGTGAGCAAGCATCATGTAGTATATGTATTTGATTAAGAGTGTGTGTGTCTCTGTGTTGGTTCATGTCTTTCCTGTATATGACTAAGTGTGTGTGTGTGTGCACGTGCACATGCTGTTCCGGTGTATGTATATGATTAAGTGTGTTTGTGTTTCTGTGTGTATGCACGCATCATGAAGTGTATGTCTATGGTTAAGAGTGTGTCTGTATGTGTGTGTTGGTTCACGTCTTTCCTGTATATGACTAAGTGTGTGTGTGTGCATGTGCACGTGCTGTTCCGGTGTATGTATATGATTAAGTGTGTGGGTGTGTGTGTTGGTTCACGTCTTTCCTGAATGTGACGAAGTGTGTATGTGTGTGTGCACATGCACGCGCTGTTCTGGTGTATGTGTATGATTAAGTGTGTGTGTGTTTGTGCACGCATCGTCCAGTGTATGTATATGATTAAGAGTGTTTGTGTGTGTGTGTGTGTGTTGGTTCACGTGTTTCCTGTATATGACTAAATGTGTGTGCACGTGCACTTGCTTTTCCAGTGTATGTATATGATTAAGTGTGTGTGTGTGTGTGTGAGTGTGTGCACGCATCGTCCAGTGTATGTATGTGATTAAGGGTGTGTGTGTGTGTGTGTGTGTGCGTGCGTGCATGCACGCACCGTCCAGTGTACACGTATATGATTAAGTGTGCGTGTGTGTGTGTCTTTTTGATTGCACCATTCCAGTCTATGTATATGATTAACTGTGTGCGTGTGTGTGATCGCGCCTTCCAGTCTATGAATATGATTATGGTATGTGTGTGTGTGTGTGTGTGTGTGTGTGTGTGTGTGTTGGTTCACGTCTTTCTTGTATATGACTAAGAGTGTGTGTGTGTGCACGTGCACGTGCTGTTCCGGTGTATGTATATGATTAAGTGTGTGTGTGTTTGTGCGCACGCATCATGCAGTCTATGTATATGATTAAGAGTGTGTGTGTGTTTATGTTGGTTCATGTCTTTTCTGTATATAACTAAGTGTGTGTCTGTGGGCACGTGCACGTGCTGTTCCAGTGTATGTATACGATTAAGTGTGTGTGTGTGTGTACACGCACCGTCCAGTGTACACGTATATGATTAAGTGTGCGTGTGTGTGTGTGTTTTTGATTGCACCATTCCAGTCTATGTATATGATTAACTGTGTGCGTGTGTGTGATCGCGCCCTTCCAGTCTACGAATATGATTATGGTGTGTGTGTGTGTGTGTGTGTGTGTTGGTTCACGTCTTTCCTGTATATGACTAAGTGTGTGTGTGTGTGTGTGTGTGTGTGCATGTGCACGTCCTGTTCCGGTGTATGTATATGATTAAGTGTGTGTGTGTGTGTGTGTGTTGCTTCACGTCTTTCCTGTATATGACGAAGTGTTTATGTGTATGTGCACGTGCACGCGCTGTTCTGGTGTTTGTATATGATTAAGTGTGTGTGTGTGCTTGCATCGTTCAGTGTATGTATATGATTAAGAGTGTGTGTGTGTGTGTGTGTGTGTGTGTGTGTTTGTGATTGTGCCGTTCTGGTCTATAAATATGATTAAGTGTGTGTGTGTGTGTGTGTCTGTGTGTGTTGGTTCACGTCTTTCCTGTATATGACTAAGTGTGTGTGTGTGCACATGCACGTGCTGTTCCTGTGTATGTATATGATTAAGTGTGTGAGTGTTTGTGTGCACGCATCGTGCAGTGTATGTATATGATTAAGAGTGTGTGTGTGTGTGTGTGTGTGTTGGTTCACGTCTTTCCTGTATATGACTAAGAGTGTGTGTGTGTGCACGTGCACGTGCTGTTCCGGTGTATGTATATGATTAAGTGTGTATGTGTGTGTGTGTTTGATTGCACCGTTCCAGTCTATGTATATGATTAACTGTGTGTGTGTGTGTGTGTGTTATCGCGCCCTTCCGGTCGATGAATATGATTAAGTTTGTGTGTGTGTGTGCGTGTGTGTGTGTGTGTGTGTGTGTTGGTTCACGTCTTTCCTGTATATGACTAAGAGTGTGTGGGTGTGCACGTGCACGTGCTGTTCCGGTGTATGTATATGATTAAGTGTGTGTGTGTGTGTTTGATTGCACCGTTCCAGTCTATGTATATGAATAACTACGTGCGTGTGTGTGATCGCACCCTTCCGGTCTATGAATATTATTAAGTGTGTGTGTGTGTGTGTGTGTGTGTGTGTGTGTTGGTTCACATCTTTCCTGTATATTAAGAAGTGTGTATGTGTGTGTGCACCTACACGCCCTGTTCTGGTGTATGTATATGATTAAGTGTGTTTGTGTGTGTGTGTGTGTGCACGCATCGTCCAGTGTATGTATATGATTAAGAGTGTGTTTGTGTGTGTGTGTGTGTGTGTGTGTGATTGTGCCCTTCCGGTCTATAAATATGATTGTGTGTGCGTGTGTGTGTGTGTGTTGGTTCACGTCTTTCCTGTATATGACTAAGAGTGTGTGTGTGTGCACGTGCACCTGCTGTTCAGGTGCATGTATATGATTAAGTGTGTGTGTGTGCGCACATCATGCAGTGTATGTATATGATTAAGAGTGTGTGTGTGTGTGGGTGTTGGTTAACGTCTTTCCTGTATATGACTAAGTGTGTGTGTGTGTGTGTGTGTGTTCACACGTGCACGTGCTGTTCCGGTGTATGTATATGATTAAGTGTGTGTGTGTGTGTGCACGCATCGTGCAGTGTATGTATATGATTAAGAGTGTGTGTGTGCGTTGGTTCATGTCTTTCCTGTATATGACTAAGTGTGTGTGTGTGTGCATGTGCATCTGCTGTTCCGGTGTATGTATATGATTAAGTGTGTGTGTGTGTGTGTGTGTGTGTTGGTTCACGTCTTTACTGTATATGACTAAGAGTGTGTGTGTGTGCACGTGCACGTGCTGTTCCAGTGTATGTATTTGATTGTGTGTGTGTGTGTGTGTGTGTTGGTTCATGTCTTTCCTGTATATGACTAAGTGTGTGTCTGTGTGCACGTGCACGTGCTGTTCCAGTGTATATGATTAAGTGTGTGTGTGTGTGTGCACGCATCGTCCAGTGTATGTATATGATTAAGAATGTTTGTTTGTGTGTGTGTGTGTGTT
>NC_133619.1:176644498-176646998 GCF_048593235.1 Sminthopsis crassicaudata | reverse complement strand
TGTGTGTTGGTTCACGTCTTCCCTGTATATGACGAAGTGTGTATGTGTGTGTGCACGTGCATGCACTATTCTGGTGTATATATATGATTAAGTGTGTGTGTGTGTGTGTGTGTGTGTTGGTACATGTCTTTCCTGTATATGACTAAGTGTGTGTGTGTGTGCATGTGCACGTGCTGTTCCGGTGTATGTATATGATTAAGTGTGTGGGTGTGTGTTGGTTCACGTCTTTCCTGAATGTGACGAAGTGTGTATGTGTGTGTGCACATGCACGTGCTGTTCTGGTGTATGTGTATGATTAAGTGTGTGTGTGTGTGTGTGCACGCATCGTCCAGTGTATGTATATGATTAAGAGTGTTTGTGTGTGTGTGTGTTGGTTCACGTGTTTCCTGTATATGACTAAATGTGTGTGCACGTGCACTTGCTGTTCCGGTGTATGTATATGATTAAGTGTGTGTGTGTGTGAGTGTGTGCACGCATCGTCCAGTGTATGTATGTGATTAAGGGTGTGTGTGTGTGTGTGTGTGTGTGTGCGTCCGTGCGTGCACACACCGTCCAGTGTACACGTATATGATTAAATGTGCGTGTGTGTGTGTGTGTTTTTGATTGCACCATTCCAGTCTATGTATATGATTAACTGTGTGCGTGTGTGTGATCGCGCCCTTCCAGTCTATGAATATGATTATGGTATGTGTGTGTGTGTGTGTGTGTGTGTGTGTGTGTGTGTGTGTGTGGTTCACGTCTTTCCTGTATATGACTAAGAGTGTGTGTGTGCAAGCACACGTGCTTTTCCAGTGTATGTATATGATTAAGTGTGTGTGTGTGCAAGCATCATGTAGTGTATGTATATGATTAAGAGTGTGTGTGTGTGTGTGTGTTGGTTCATGTCTTTCATGTATGTGACTAAGTGTGTGTGTGTGTGCATGTGCTGTTCCGTTTTATGTATATGATTAAGTGTGTGATTGTGTGAGTTGGTTCACGTCTTTCCTGTATATGACGAAGTGTATATGTGTGTGTGCACATGCACGTGCTGTTTTGGTGTATATATATGATTAAGTGTGTGTGTGTGTGTGCGCACGCATCATCCAGTGTATGTATATGATTAAGAGTGTGTGTGTATGTGTGTGTGTGTGTGTGTTTTGGTTCACATCTTTCTGGTATATGACTAAGAGTGTGTGTGTACAAGCGCACGTGCTGTTCCAGTTTATGTATATGATTGTCTGTATGTGTGTGCAAGCATCATGTAGTGTATGTATATGATTAAGAGTGTGTGTGTCTGTGTGTTGGTTCATGTCTTTCCTGTATATGACTAAGTGTGTGTGTGTGTGCACGTGCACGTGCTGTTCCGGTGTATGTATATGATTAAGTGTGTGTGTGTTTGTGTGTGTATGCATGCATCATGCAGTGTATGTCTATGATTAAGAGTGTGTCTGTGTGTGTGTGTTGGTTCACGTCTTTCCTGAATATGACTAAGTGTGTGTGTGTGTGCATGTGCACGTCCTGTTCCTGTGTATGTATATGATTAAGTGTGTGTGTGTATGTGTGTTGCTTCACGTCTTTCCTGTATATGACGAAGTGTTTATGTGTATGTGCACGTGCACACGCCGTTCTGGTGTATGTATATGATTAAGTGTGTGTGTGTGTGCTCGCATCGTTCAGTGTATGTATATGATTAAGAGAGTGTGTGTGTGTGTGTGTGTGTGTTTGTGATCGTGCCGTTCTGGTCTATGAATATGATTAAGTGTTTGTGTGTGTGTGTGTGTGTGTGTGTTGGTTCATGTCTTTCCTGTATATGACTAAGTGTGTGTGTATATGTGTGTGTGTGTGTTTTGGTTCACATCTTAATGGTATATGACTAAGGGTGTCTGTGTGCATGTGCACGTGCTGTTCCAGTGTATGTATATGATTAAGTGTGTGTGTGTGTGTGTGTGTGCACGCATCGTGCAGTGTATGTATATGATTAAGAGTGTGTGTGTGTGTTGGTTCATGTCTTTCTTGTATATGACGAAATGTGCGTGTGTGAGTATGTGTGTGTGAAGGTGCACGCGCCGTTCCGGTGTATGTATATAATTAATGAGTGTGTATGTGTGTGTGTGTGTGTGTGTGTGTGTGTGTGATCGCGCCCTTCCGGTCTATGAATATGATTAGTGTGTGTGTGTATGTGTGTGTGTTTGTTGATGTCTTTCCTGTATATGACTAAATGTGTGTGTGCACGTCCACGTGCTGTTCCGGTGTATGTATATGATTAAGTGTGTGCGTGTGTGTGTGCAGGCATCATGCAGTGTATGTATATGATTAAGAGTGTGTGTGTGTGTGTGCACGCATCGTCCAGTGTATGTATGTGATTAAGGGTGTGTGTGTGTGTGTGTGTGTGTGTGTGTGTGTGCATGCACGCCTCTTCCAGTTTACATATAGGATTAAGGTTGTGTGTGTGTCCGTGCGTGTGTTGGTTCATGTCTTTCCTGTATATGACTAAGTGTGTGTGTGTGTGTGTGTGTGTGTG